>NC_057807.1:685571616-685573257 GCF_018294505.1 Triticum aestivum | reverse complement strand
CTTCGTTCCCAGCCTCCTCTTACAACCCACACAATCTTCGGTTCTCGGCGCAGAAGCAATTTGCTTGGCTTTACATCCCTCCCAGGGTATCATTTCTAATACATCTTTTGGACAAGCTCGTAGTTTGCGTAGGGTGGGGCGCAAGCAAGCGTTTTCAGGCTCCGCTATAGCTAGCGTACTCTTTTGCTATCAATGAAAGTGAAAGAAAAAACCAGTGCCCAAGGGTCCACCGCCACATGTCATGCTCTGGACGCTCCCTTTGTATTTTATTTTTTATTTTTCGGCACGCGTTTTCGGCTTTTTAGATGTTTTTTTTGGTTTTTTGGCCTTTTGTTTTTTTTACCGGTCTTCCTTTAGCTTTTGGACAAAAAAAATCAAAAAAATATTGCGTGAAAATACGCGTTTTTTCCCTTCCGTGAGAGGCACGTTTTTTTTTCCGTAAGAGGCATGACCATGTCTCTTGGAAACAAAAAAAAAACATGTTTTCTCTTTTTTTCCCATTCGTAAGAGGTACAGTTTTGCCTTCGCGAGAGTCGAGCCTCTCGAAAAAAAAATGTGTTTTCTCTTTTTTTTTCCTTTCACGAGTGGCAAAGTTTTGCTTCTGCGAGAGGCATAACCGCTTTCGGAAAAGTACGTGTTTTCTCTTTTTTTCCTACCATGAGAGGCACGGCCGTGCCTCTCGAAAACAAAAAAAAACGCGTGTTCTCTTTTTTTTTCCTTTCGCGAGAATCACGGTTTTGCTTCCGTGAGAGGAATGGTCGTGCCTCTCGAAAACAGCTTTCAGAAAGGAAAAATAAGTGCTCCCGGTACGGTTTTTTCATCCGGGTTTTCATGAAAATAAGTTCGTCAAAACCTATCAACATGGGATCTAATTTGGACGCATGATTTAAGAGATAAAATGTTTCGAATAAATTTCCAAATTACGACAAGTGGCGCACAAGCAACACGTCATTTGTCGCAACCTAGAGAGGGGGAAGTGTTTTTTGAAAGGAGTACTCCTCAATTAGTGTTTTTGCCTTCCTCGCGCCTTTCTCATTAATGTGAAAGCTTGAGCCTATGTACACCCCATTGCAGCATAACATCAACAAATTCATCATAAAGAAAAATGCCTAGCAGGCCATCGTGGAATGCAAAGAGGCCTGTTAATTGCAGCACGCAGCCACGACCTGACTGCGCACGTACATATCGCTAATCTCTGGCTACTGCGATCTAATCTGTCCATCAGTTCGCCATGGAGAGAAGTGGAGAAGGGAAGGCGGCGCCATGATAAGCAGGTGTCAATCCACGCACATGTTGCCGGTTCCCAGCAGAGCAGAGGCACGGATGAACGGCAAGAACACAAGGAAAAAGGTCGTTTATTTTGAGCATTAGATTAGTCCTGGTTTATCCTTCTCAAATTGATTGCTTCCATAAAAACGCATACTTTGCCGATTCTGGTTTTGGGACTGGGTTGAATCAGTGAGGTCCATCTGGCCAATTCCAATAGATAATGATATGAGGTAATGTATTGTTTACCCAAATTGCATTACTACAAATAATGAGTTCATAATACTATCTTGTGTTTCTAGTGTTGGAATTTGTTTTGGTATATGTCAATTTTGTATCAAGTTTTGATCATGTGATTGCAATGAATAGACAAAA
>NC_057807.1:685566291-685571320 GCF_018294505.1 Triticum aestivum | reverse complement strand
CAGGCAGGCATGATCGAAAAAAAAGGAGGTGTAGGCAGCCAGCCACCCAACGTGCAAAAGAAAGCACGCAGGTACATCTTTGACGGCCTGATATGGAGGCTGTTCACGAACTACGTTCCAAAAAAAGCCCAGGGCTAGCTAGCTAATCTCGTGTCAGGCTATATAGCTCCATGTCGTCCGGTCGTCGAGAAATGGCAGAGTACTACGCGCCGCTAGTGCTACGGACATCCACTGTACTAGCAGCTCTTTTGAGTGGCGTCGCAGGGGGTACGTACGAGTACTCTGTTGCAACGGAAGCAGCGTACGTAGCGTAGCTCGATCAGGTTACGAGTAGCATGCATAAAATGACCACGTGACGTGAGGTGAGGTGAAACCGTGAAACAGAACCAACAAGGCGCCTGTGTGCTCATGTCCACGGTAGACAGGCCCACGCACCGCCGATGCTGCCGGCGTGCCCGATGCTTGCAGCCTTGTTCAAATCAACGGCAACAACGCTCTTTGTGTACTCTACCCGTGAGACACCGACCGAAGACCGACGTACCCCTGCCTTGTCGGTTCCAAACTAAGCATCACTGATTTTATGACACAAGGTGGTGTGTTTTGCGTTGAAACATGCATGCACCAGGGGTTTGGATCTGTGGGTGTCACGGTCGGGATGACCAATTAAGCAGACATGCGTGCGGGTCTCCCGGAATCTGTTAGGTGTCACATATATTAAGGCGCCTCAATGATGCTGGAGTAATTGCATACGGCGATACGGATACGTGAGCGTCAAAAAACCTTCAAGGGAACTGAACCTCTTGCTCCGAATCTTGCCGGCATGATCCATGGTCAAGTCCAGATCCTGATTCCCCGGGAGAATCCCTGAATTCCTTCGTCTCCCGTGTCCGCGAGCAGCCAAGCATGCTCCCGCGTCTATGTGGGTCCCGCGCCACGCATGGCACATCTTTTGCTAGACGATGCTAACATCTTTGCTAGTCCTCTAGTACTCCCTTCGTCCGAAAAAACTTGTTCCAAAATTGCCCCTCACATGAATGTATCTAGCATCAAGTTAGTGCTAGATACTCCCTCCGTTTCAGAGTATAAGTATGGTGCAAATGCACGTTGATATTAAATGCATGCAAATATTGATATGATACTATTTGCACGATTAGTGCTAATGTTGATATTTGATATGATATTAATTGTATGTTTAATATGTTGAGCACTCACCAACAAAGTAATCTAAGTCGTTGAATTGACCTAATTTGATGGACGAGATTAGTTCAATCTACCTCTTCGGGTCATTTTATATTAGATACAAGCTGCAAGAATAGAATCATCATGCTCAAGAACCGTGGGCCGTTAATAATTGAATGTGACCATTTCAGCGTCATAACTCTTCGCAGAAGATACGTAATCTAACATGAAAAGTCCCAAACTCAACTAACGACTTGGTCATGGACTGACTTCCTCACCTAAGTGATGAATAATCTAGTTAAGAAACTTCAGAACTAAAAAGTAAACTATCCTAGCCTAGCTTAAGTGAGCAATGAGGGGTTCACGAAAATGGAGCTGCCACACCTCTTTTTATAGTGTCAAACATTTAATAGGTGCTTATTTTACTGTGCAAGACTAACAAGTGCTAACAAACATAATTATTGATTCATGGCTTAGAAGGAATAGTATTGAGCAAGATGGTTTATAGGATTCTCGAAAGGCGACTGCCTGGTAAAGGTAGTGTAGAATAAAGTTTTGAGAAATATCAAGGTTGAGAAGCATAGGTGCATTGATAAGATCTAGAGATGTTAGTAACCCGTGTCTTCTTATGAGGGTTCTGCACTAGTGTGATAACTGTCGTTGCTAACATCATTTCGTGTCGCCAGCATGAAGAATGACATCAAGAATAAGCATGTCGGAACCTCGGTTTGGAAGGACAGACTGGATGCAACCACCCCACTTACGTGGCCAACGACGCCTACACAAGCTACGGCATGTACATGCGTATCGTTGGCATGAGGACGTGTCTCCTTCCCTTGCCGCCGAGGCATCGTGCAACAACAACAACAGTGGTGGCAGGCGTGCAATGAAGTGGTAGATGATCGATGATGGTTTCCTTGTTTATGTGATTATGCATTGAGATGTGCAATGTGAGATGTTAAGTTAGTTATATAATGGATGTTTAGTTTAGTTATGCAATGATATTTTATAAGTTTTATTGTTGTGCACAGACAGAGCAATGTTGTTGTTGTGTAGACACAGCGGGTCGCGTCGCAAACAATTCACGTAAAGAACACTTGTGCGATGGCTACGACCACCGCGGCCAATTGATTCCTGACAAATGTTTGCTAGCTAGTCAATACAAACGGCTTGTCCAGGCGAATCATATGTATTATTTCACTGCATGACCCGTATGGCACACACATCTCATTTCTATACCATGTCCGATGTGTCTGCCATCACGCACATATCTTTTTCTGTCAAGCGGTTAGCACTTTTTGTTTCTCCGTCAAACGGTTATTTTTCCTACGGTTTACTATGCTTGCATCGCACACAGTTTGGTCCAATGATGTACACATTTGTACTCATAGCAGGGTTCTGCACCAGTGACTCCGTATACTACAAGTGCTATACAATTCAGCTTGGCCTTTAAGACTTTTCAGAAATTATATGGGCCAGGGACCCAACACATACTATCTTTTAATTCACCTTTCTTTTGGTGACCCTTTTTATATGGAATTCTGTTAGCCAGTTAGCAGCTGGGTCATTGACCTATGTGTCATCATGGTCAAAAAGTTGTACACTAGTCTTGATCACTTTGAAAACAAATGATGTAACTGATCCATCCACTAGTACTCTACGCGATCATTGAGCAATTAATATTGCCCCGTCACAGCATTGGTCATGTAGCATGGCCGTGAGCTACCTACGTGCTTTTTTCTAGTGCTTAGCTTTAGTCGCGCGAGTCTTTTTATACATGACGAATACATTTATGTCTATGCATCTGCAAGCCGGTAGGGCATGGACATTGGTTGAACAATCGGCCGATTCGCTTGTCCTATCAACTATCACTGCTAGAGGTTGGACAAGGAGCTCTAGATTTAAGAGTATTATGAAAGTGCTTTTCGTGGTAAAAATGTATACACACTCTTACATCTAGAGGTTGGATTTCCAAGCGGTAGCTGTCGTGGTCCTAAGACTGACAGTAAAAAAAAAGGGGGGGGGGGTAGGTATGGAGAGGCAAAATCTTACCTATGATGAAGGTGTACACACGAGGTTTTACAAGTTCAGGCTCTTCTCAGTGGAAGTAACAACCCCACGTCTCGGTGCCCGGAGGCGGTCGATTGAATTATGCGTGTGATATTACAAGGGGTGCGAACCCTTGTGCCAGAGGAGGGGGATGGCTCATATAGAGTACGCCAGGACCTCCATCGCCCTCCATTACAAGGGACTTAATGTACATAAAGTGGGGGCGTTACTGGTAACGCCAGCCTTAAGTGATGTTAATAACCTTAAAGACTACGAAGTGAACGCCTGTCCATTGCCACGCTGAGTGACTCCTGGTCTTCGACAGGTCGAGTGATCCTCTGGATGGTCGAGTGACGGTAGAGAGGAGGACTTCCGAGTGACGTGACTGCCGAGTGGATTGCACTCGACATCTTCGACTGGGGGTCTCTTGCTGTCTCTTGGTCTTTTTATCTTCTAGGGTAGTGACCTTGGGTAGGACGTATAGGTCAGGCCTATGACCCTACCTCAGGTCTGTATCCTCATCAGTATCCAGTCCAAATATTTTTTTTAAAGATATTGATAGTCGAAGCTCCGAGAACTTGAGAGCATCCACACCGTGGTCTTTTTGCGCCTCTAAGCCTGCCTCTAAGGCCTTAGAGGCGGACGCTATACATTGTAGTCCTGGCCTCTAACCAAAAAGACATTGGCGTTGCCAAGGTTGTCAGAATCGTGATTTTGAATCGGATAGGAGCTCTGTTGGTAGGATCGCAAATCGTAGAATCTTCACTATCAGGATCGTAGAAATGTAGATTCTATGAACTAAAGTCCTAGATTCAGAGGGGTTAGTTTGGATCGTAAAGTCATAGAATCGTACAACAGAATCTCGATTCTGACAACCTTGGGCGTTGCCTTTAAGGTAAGAGGCTGCCTCCAACCACTTGAAAATTGAAAAGAATCATGTATTTGCATGGCTGGGTTGTCTCACACATGTAAACAGTTCTAAAGGCATGGAAAGATTACATGTTTACTTGTTGAGTGGGTCCCAGCTTATAGGCTACATGACATGCTATACACTGCCATGCACTCCTCTCTCTCTCTCACGGCATAGTCCTCTTCCATCTCGCCGGGGAAAGGTCCACGGGGAGGGCACGACCGCACAAAAATGGTAATGGCGGAAGAGATGGTGTTAAGCTTCATGCACTAGCCAATGCAACCAAAAGTCCGAACTGATGGAAAGGCCTAATACAATCCACATATACTGTAACACCCCCTCTCACGTGTGACGGGGAGGACAAGTCAACACGTGCAACTGGAAGAGAGCGACGGCGCGCAAAACTCACGTATGACTCAAGAGGCCTCTACGTGGACACAAAGGGGGGCTATCAGCATTTTTTAAATAAATTGCGCAAACCAGGACTTGAACTCAAGACCTTAGCTCCGGTACCATGTTAATCTTCATGCACTAGCCAACGCAACCAAAAGTCCGAACTGATGGAGGGAGGCGGGCAATATATTTCAACAATCCCGCTCACTCTAGGCTATTTTAGTCTTTAGACGTGGGATCGATGTAGACCGCAGAATCATCTTTATTTAAGACTGCGTTGGCAGGGTCTTGAACTATGAACCTCTTGGTTGAAAGATTATGCACCTAACCAATTCACCCATCAGACCGATATGTGGGAGAGGGCCGAACATTAAACTCCAACACCCCCCCTCACGTCTATGCTCCTTTGAAGCTATATGACATGGGCAGCGGGAGCGGGAGGAGGCCGCAATTATTTATTGCGTTTACTGGGTTTTAAACCATGAACCCCTTGCGCAG
>NC_057807.1:685534887-685565979 GCF_018294505.1 Triticum aestivum | reverse complement strand
AACCTCAACTCCTTCTCCCAGACGCTTGGGATCACTAACCGTTTAGCATGTCCACATACACATCAGCAGAATGGTTCTGTGGAACGTAAGCATCGTCATATCATCGAAACTGGTCTTACTCTTTTCGCCCTCTCCCTCGGCTCCTCCTCCATCAGCAACCTTACCAGGGGGTGGTCGGCGTGTGTGCCAGCTTTGCGGCCTTGAGGGACATGATACGTCTCCAACGTATCTATAATTTTTGATTGTTCCATGCTATTATATTACCCCTTTTGGATGTTTATGGGCTTTATTTTACACATTTATATCATTTTTGGGACTAACCTACTAACCGGAGGCCCATCCCGTATTGCTATTTTTTTGCTTATTTCAGTATTTCGAAGAAAAGGAATATCAAACGGAGTCCAAACGGAATGAAACCTTCGGGAGTGTGATTTTTGGAACGAACGTGATCCAGAGGACTTGGAGTGCAAGTCAAGAAGCAGCCGAGGCTCCCACGAGATAGGAGGGCGCGCCCCCTGTCTCGTGGGCCCCTCGGGCGGCCACCGACGTACTTCTTCCTCCTATATAAGCCTACGTACCCCGAAAACATCCAGGGGCAGGACGGAACACAATTTCCACCACCGTAACCTTCTGTATCCGCGAGATCCCATCTTGGAGCCTTCGCCGGCACTCTGCCGGAGGGGGAATCGACCACGGAGGGCTTCTACATCAACACCCTTGCCTCTCTGATGAGTTGTGAGTAGTTTACCACAGACCTACAGGTCCATAGTTATTAGCTAGATGGCTTCTTCTCTCTTTTTGGATCTCAATACAGTGTTCTCCCCATCTCTTGTGGAGAACTATTCGATGTAATCTCTTTTTGCGGTGTGTTTGTCGAGATCCGATGAATTGTGGGTTTATGATCAGATTTATCTATGGTTAATAATTGAATCTTCTCTGAATTCTTTTATATGATTGAGTTATCTTTGCAAGTCTCTTCGAATTATCGGTTTGGTTTGGCCTACTAGATTGATCTTTCTTGCCATGGGATAAGTGCTTAGCTTTGGGTTCAATCTTGCGGTGTTCTTACCCAGTGACAGAAAGGGTTGCAAGACACGTATTGTATTGTTGCCATCGAGGATAACAAGATGGGGTTTATATCATATTGCTTGAGTTTATCCCTCTACATCATGTCATCTTGCTTAATGCGTTACTCTGTTCTTATGAACTTAATACTCTAGATGCATGCTGGATAGCGATCGATGTGTGGAGTAATAGTAGTAGATGCAGGCAGGAGTCGGTCTACTTGTTATGGATCTGATGCCTATATACATGATCATGCCTAGATAACGTCATAATTATTCGCTTTTCTATCAATTGCTCGACAGTAATTTGTTCACCCACCATAATACTTATGCTCTCGAGAGAAGCCTCTAGTGAAACCTATGGCCCCCGGGTCTATATCTTATCATATTTGTTTCCAATCTACTTATATTTGCATCTTTATTTTATGCATCTATATTAAAAAATACCAAAAATATATTTATCTTATCATACTATCTCTATCAAATCTTACTTTTGCAAGTGGCCGTGAAGGGATTGACAACCCCTTTGTCGCGTTGGTTGTGAGTTCTTTGTTTGTGTGTGTAGGTTCGTGGGACTTGTTGAGGAGCCTCCTACTGGATTGATACCTTGGTTCTCAAAAACTGAGGGAAATACTTACACTACTATTGCTGCATCACCCTCTCCTCTTTGAGGAAAACCAACACAAGCTCAAGGCGTAGCAAGAAGGATTTCTGGCACCGTTGCCGGGAAGGTCTTCGCTCAAGTCAAGACATACCAAGTACCCATCACAAACTCATCTTCCTCGCATTTACTTTATTTGCCATTTGCCTCTCGTTTTCCTCTCCCCCACTTCACCCTTGCAGTTTTATTTGCCCTCTCTTTCCCAATCTCCTCCTCTCTTTCGCTTGCTTTTTCTTGCTCGCCCTTGTTTGACATTATGTCTGAAATTGGGGAGATTATCATAGATATGGACAATAATGATATCATGAAAAATTCAGAGGCCCCGGCCGAAGAACCCCCTATCTTGCATACTAAAACGTTTCGAATCGGTAGTGGTAACATTATTAGAAAAGGTGTTATTCAAGATTTCTTTACTTGTGCCAGTGCTTTACCTTCCATGGGTGGTTCTATTCTTCATAAAACTAGTAGTCTTGCGGATGCTATCGCTATGCTTATAGTTGAACTTAAGAGACAATTTATGCATATGCATCCTTGCATACAAAGGATTTTCCTAGACTTTTCCAATATTGAGTATTCTTCTATTAAGCGCGCTGTTACTATCTTTTTGGATCATGAGTTTAGATTTATAATAAGAGAGGCCAAAGAAATCTTTGCGCACTATATGGTGGACACCGGTCGTCCTCCCATAGAGGCGGTTCTCTTTGATCAAGAGGAAATTAGGCGTTTTCAATCTTCGGACTATGTTGCTTTCAATGAAAACCTTAGAAAAAAGGTTCCTACCAATGTCTTGATTGATAGAATTTCTGAACTTAATAATGATTTTGCTCTTCGAAATAATGAGCTAGGATACTCTCTTGAGTATAGGCTCACAAGATTTTGCCAAAAGAATGCTTTTAGTGATGAATTAGTTGTGCATTATGAAGGGCCAAGCGAGGAACCTGTTCCTCCTGAGATTGATCTTGGGGACTTTTGTCCCACTAAATTTAGCCCTTTTGATTATTTTTGCTTGCCTCAAAGGAAACTTGCTGCTGAACATAGAGAATATGAGATGAGTTTTCCAGACCTATCTTATTATTATGGCACTACTTAGATCTATCTTCGCTTTTATGCCTAGCTAGGGGCGTTAAACGATAGCGCTAGTTGGGAGGCAATCCAATTTTCTTTGTGTCCTTTTGTTTTTGTTCCTGTTTAGTAATAAATTTTGCATCTACCTTCTGTTTAGATGTGTTTTTAGCTTTTAATTAGTGTTTGTGCCAAGTAGAACCTACATGATAAACTATGATGATAGTTGATTTGATTCTGCTGAAAAACAGAAACTTTGCGCTCACGAGAAAAAATTCAATAAATCACAGAAACATGATTTTGCATTGATTCTTTTTGCTGCTGATCAATAAACCAATTTTCCAGTACTTCCTATTTTGGTAGGATTTTTAAAGTTCCATAAGTTTGTGTTAGTTACAGATTGCTACAGACTATTCTGTTTTTGACAGATTCTGTTTTCCGTGTGTTGTTTGCTTATTTTGATGCATCTATGGCTAGTAAAATAGTTTATAAACCATAGAGAAGTTGGAATACAGTAGGTTTAAAACCAAAATAAATAAAGAATGAGTTCATTACAGTACCTTATGTGGTGGTTTTTTTTCTTTCACTAACGGAGCTTATAAGATTTCCTGTTGAGTTTTGTGTTGTGAAGTTTTCAAGTTTTGGGTAAAGCTTTTATGGACTATGGAATAAGGAGTGGCAAGAGCCTAATCTTGGGGATGCCCAAGGCACCCCAAGATATTCAAGGATAGCCAAAAGCCTAAGCTTGAGGATGCCCCGGGAAGGCATCCCCTCTTTCGTCTTCGTTCATTGGTAACTTTACTTGGAGCTATATTTTTATTCACCACATGATATGTGTTTTGATTGGAGCGTCATGTATTATATTAGTCTTTGCTTTTTAGTTTACCACAATCATCCTTGCTGTACACACCTTTTTGGAGAAGCCTATTTTATTAGAATTTGCTAGAATACTCTATGTGCTTCACTTGTATCTTTTGAGTTTGATTGTTTTTGCTCTAGTACTTCACTTATATCTTTTAGAGCACGGTGGTGTCTTAATTTTGGAGAAATTGCTAGTCTCTCATGCTTCACTTATATTATTTGGAGAGTCTTTTAGAACAGCATGGTATTTGCTTTGGTTACAAATTTGGTCCTAGAATGACGAGCATCCAAGTTGGGTATAATAAAAACTATCATAGAAATTGAATTGGATGCTATGATCAATTTGTTGCTTGATTATTGTTTTGAGATATAAAGGTAGTAATGTTAGGGTCATGCTAGTGGATAATTATGAAATTGAGAAATACTTTTGTTGAAGTTGGCAAGTCCCGTAGCATGCATGTATGGTAAAAGTTGTGTGACAAATTTGTTGCATGAGGTGCTCTTTTGAGTGTCTTCCTTATGAGTGGCAGTCGGGGACAAGCGATGGAATTTTTTCCTACCAATCTATCCCTCTTGGGGCATGTGTAGTAGTACTTTGCTTAGAGGGCTAAGTAGACTTTTGCAATAAGTATATGATTTCTTTATGACTAATGTGAGTCCATGGATATACGCACACTCATCCTTCCACTTTGCTAGCTTTTCTTATTACCGCGCAACTCTCGCCGATATTGAACCCATTACTTACCTTCCTCAAAACAGCCACTATACCTACCTATTATGGCATTTCCATAGCCATTCCGAGATATATTGCCATGCAACTTTCCACCATTTAGTTTACTATGACACGTTTCATCATTGTCATATTGCTCTTTGCATGATCATGTAGTTGACATCGTATTTGTGACAAAGCCACCTTCATAATTTTCATACATGTCGCTCTTGATTCATTGCATATCCCGGTACACCGCCGGAGGCATTCACATAGAGGCATATCTTGTTCTAGCTTTGAGTTGTAATTCTTGAGTTGTAAATCCATAAAAGTGTGATGATCTTTATTATTAGAGCATTGTCCTAGTGAGGAAAGGATGATGAAGACTATGATTCCCCCACAAGTCGGGATGAGACTTCGGACTTTATAAAAATAAAAGAGGCCAAAGAAGCCCACCAAAAAGAAAAAAAAGAAAAAGAAAAAAGGGAAAAAGAAAAGGAAAAAAGAAAAAAAAGAGAAATAAAAAGAGAGAAAGAGAGAGAAGGGACAATTGCTACTATCTCTTTTTCCACACTTGTGCTTCAAAAATAGCACCATGATCTTCATGATAGAGAGTCTCATATGTTGTCACTTTCATATACTAGTGGGAATTTTTCATTATAGAAATTAGCTTGTATATTCCAATGACGGGCTTCCTCAAAGTGCCCTAGGTCTTCGTGAGCAAGCAAGTTGGATGCACACCCACTTAGTTTCTTTTGTTGAGCTTTCATATATTTATAGCTCTAGTGCATCCATTGCATGGCAATCCCTACTCACTCACATTGATATCTATTGATAGGCATTTCCATAGCCCGTTGATACGCCTAGTTGATGTGAGACTATCTTCTCCCACTTTTTGTTCTTACAACCACCACCATTTACCACCATAGTGCTATGTCCATGGCTTGCGCTCATGTATTGCGTAAGAGTTGAAAAAAAGCTGAAGCGCGTTAAAAAGTATGAACCAATTGCTCGGCTCGTCATCGGGGTTGTACATGATGGGAGTATTTTGTGTAATGAAAATGAAGCATGGCCTAACTATATGATTTTGTAGGGATAAGCTTTATTTGGCTATGCTATTTTGATAGGACATGATTATTTGTTAGTATGCTTTGAAGCATTATTATTTTTATGTTTTATAAGCTTTTATCTTGAATCATTTGGATCTGAACATTCATGCCACATTAAAGAAAATTACATTGAGAATTATGCTAGGTAGCATTCCACATCAAAAATTTCTTTTTTATCATTTACCTACTCGAGGACGAGTACGAATTAAGCTTGGGGATGCTTGATACGTCTCCAACGTATCTATAATTTTTGATTGTTCCATGCTATTATATTACCCCTTTTGGATGTTTATGGGCTTTATTTTACACATTTATATCATTTTTGGGACTAACCTACTAACCGGAGACCCAACCCGTATTGCTGTTTTTTTTGCCTATTTTAGTATTTTGAAGAAAAGGAATATCAAATGGAGTCCAAACGGAATGAAACCTTCAGGAGCGTGATTTTTGGAACGAACGTGATCCAGAGGACTTGGAGTGCAAGTCAAGAAGTAGCCGAGGCTCCCACGAGATAGGAGGGCGTCCCCCCTGTAGGGCGCGCCCCCTGTCTCGTGGGCCCCTCGGGCGGCCATCGACGTACTTCTTTCTCCTATATAAGCCTACGTACCCCGAAAACATCCAGGGGCAGGACGAAACACAATTTCCACCACCGTAACCTTCTGTATCCGCGAGATCCCATCTTGGAGCCTTCGCCGGCACTCTGTCGGAGGGGGAATCGACCATGGAGGGCTTCTAAATCAACACCCTTGCCTCTCTGATGAGTTGTGAGTAGTTTACCACAGACCTACGGGTCCATAGTTATTAGCTAGATGGCTTCTTCTCTCTTTTTCGATCTCAATACAATGTTCTCCCCCTCTCTTGTGGAGAAATATTCGATGTAATCTCTTTTTGCGGTGTGTTTGTCGAGATCTGATGAATTGTGGGTTTATGATCAGATTTACCTATGGTTAATAATTGAATCTTCTCTGAATTCTTTTATATGATTGAGTTATCTTTGCAAGTCTCTTCGAATTATCGGTTTGGTTTGGCCTACTAGATTGATCTTTCTTGCCATGGGAGAAGTGCTTAGCTTTGGGTTCAATTTTGCGGTGTTCTTACCCAGTGACAGAAAGGGTTGCAAGTCACATATTGTATTGTTGCCATCGAGGATAACAAGATGGGGTTTATATCATATTGCTTGAGTTTATCCCTCTACATCATTTAATCTTGCTTAATGCGTTACTCTGTTCTTATGAACTTAATACTCTAGATGCATGCTGGATAGCGGTCAATGTGTGGAGTAATAGTAGTAGATGCAGGCAGGAGTCAGTCTACTTGTTATGGATGTGATGCCTATATACATGATCATGCCTAGATAACGTCATAATTATTCACTTTTCTATCAATTGATCGACAGTAATTTGTTCACCCACCGTAATACTTATGCTCTCGAGAGAAGCCTCTAGTGAAACCTATGGCCCCCGGGTCTATCTCTTCTCATATTTTTTTCCAATCTACTTTTATTTGCATCTTTATTTTCTACATCTATATTATAAAATACCAAAAATATATTTATCTTATCATACCATCTCTATCAGATCTCACTTTCGCAAGTGGCAGTGAAGGGATTGACAACCCCTTTGTCGCGTTGGTTGCGAATTCTTTGTTTGTTTGTGTAGGTTCGTGGGACTTGTTGAGGAGCCTCCTACAGGATTGATACCTTGGTTCTCAAAAACTGAGGGAAATACTTACGCTACTATTGCTGCATCACCCTCTCCTCTTTGAGGAAAACCAACGCAAGCTCAAGACGTAGCAGGACACTGGGCCTCCAAGTGACATCGCCGTTTCCAGCGGAGTTTTCTGGGCCATGGAAATGATGGCAAGGATACGCGTAATAACGCGTGTCAGGTCGCCATGGCTGATCACCCGGCGCCACAGAAGCAGCAGAGACATACTTGGATAGAAGGCCTCCCTAAAGTCGGTTTGGAACGCAAGGAAGAGTCCTTCTCGGATTCCTGCACCAGACGCCACGGTCCGCGGCATCTGGCCTAGATACCATGGTCCTCGGTGTCTGGCCCAGGGCCAGATGCCAGGTCCCCTGGTGTCTGGTCCATGACCTCTGCAAAACTTCATTTTGCACCGACCTAAAGCCCCGTGGGCCTTACCCCCTGGCCTAACCAAAGTGTCCTCGCACCAGAACATTTCGGGAAACATCCGGAACCCTTCTGGAGACCAAACACTATCATCCTATATATCAATTTTTACCTCTAGACCATCCCATAGTTCCTCATCATGTCTGTGATCTCATGTGAGACTCTAAACAACATTCGATTAGCAACATCCATAACTCACATAATACTATATCATCAACGAACATTAAGCGTGCGGACCCTATGGGTTCGATAATGATGTAGACACGACCGAGATGCTTCTCCGGTCAATAACCAATAGCGGGACCTAGATGCCCATATTGGTTCATACATATTATTCGAAGATCTTTATCGGTCGAACCTTTATGACAACATGCATAGTTCCCTTTGTCTGTCGATATGTTACTTGCCCGAGATTCGATCGTTAGTATCTCCATACCTAGTTCAATCTCGTTACCGGCAAGTCTCTTTACTTGTTCCATAATACATCATCTTGTAACTAAGTCCTTAGTCACTTTGCTTGCAAGCTTCTTGTGATGTTGTATTACCGAGAGGGCCCAGAGATACCTTTCCGTCATACGGAGTGACAAATCCTAATCTCGACCCGTGCCAACTCAACAGACACCTTCGGAGATACCTGTAGAGCACCTTTATGATCACCCAGTTACGAAGTGACGTCTGATACACACAAGGCATTCCTTCGGAGTCCGGGAGTTGCATGATCTCATGGTTGAAGGAATATGTATTTGACATTAAAAAAGCAGTAGCAATAAACTGAACGATCATATGCTATGCTAACGGATGGGTCTTGTCCATTACATCATTCTCCTAATGACGTGATCTCATTATCAAACGACAACTCGTGTCTATGGTTAGGAAACCTAAACCATCTTTGACCAAAGTGCTAGTCAAGGAGAGGCTTACTAGGGACATGGTATTTGTTTATGTATTCACACATGCATTTAAGTTTTCGATCAATACAATTATAGCATGAATAATAACCCTTTATCATGATTAAGGAAATATAATAATAACCACTTTATTATTGCCTCTAGGGCATATTTCCAACAGTCTCCCACTTGCACTACAGTCAATAATCTAGATACATAGTAATGAATCTAACACCCATGGAGTCTTGGTGCTGATCATGTTTTGTCGGCGGAAGAGGTTTAGTCAATGGGTCTGCCACATTCGGATCTGTATGTACTTTGCAAATTTCTGTATCTCCTTCCTTGGCTTTTTCATGAATGGAGTTGAAGCGTCGCTTGATGTGTTTGGTTTTCTTGTGAAACCGGTGCTCTTTGGCTATGGCAATTGTTCCAGTGTTGTGACAAAAGATTGTCATTGGACCCGATGCACTGGGTATTACACCCAGATCGAATATGAACACCTTCATCTAGACTCCTTCACACGCTACTTTTGAAGCAGCTATATACGCCGCTTAACATGTAGATCCTGCCACGACGCTCTGCTTAGAACTGCACCAACTGACAGCTCCACCATTCAATATAAATATGTATCTGGTTTGTGACTTAGAGTCATCCGGATCTGTGTCAAAGCTAGCATCGATGTAACCCATTACGACGAGCTCTTTGTCACCTCCATAAACTAGAAACATATCCTTGGTCCTTTTCAGGTACTTCAGGATATTCTTGACCGCTATCTAGTGATCCACTCCTGGATTACTTTGGTACCTCCCTGCCAAACTTATGGCAAGGCACACGTCTGGTACAAAGCATGGCATACATTATAGAACCTATGGCTGAGGCATAGGGAATGACTTTCATTCTCTCTCTATCTTCAGCCGTGGTCGGACTTTGAGTATGACTCAATTTCACACTTTGAAACACAGGAAAGAACCCTTTCTTTTACTGTCCAGTTTGAACTTCTACAGAACTTTGTCAAGGTATGTGCTTTGTGGAAGTCCTATTAAGCGTCTCGATCTACCCCTGTAAATCTTGATGCCCAATATGTAAGTAGCTTCACCGAGGTCTTCCAATGAAAAATTCTTATTCAAATATCCTTTTATGCTATCTAGAAATTATATGTCAGTTCCAATCAACAATATGTCATCCACATATAATATTAGAAATGCTACAGAGCTCCCACTCACTTTCTTGTAAATACAGGCTTCACCGTAACTCTGTATAAAACCAAATGCTTTGATCAGCTCATCAAAGCGTATATTCCAACTCCGAGATGCTTGCACCAGTCCATAGATGGATCACTGGAGCTTGCACACTTTGTTAGCACCCTTACGATCGACAAAACCTTTTGGTTGCATCAAATAAAACTCTTCTTTAAAAAAACACGTTAAGGAATGTAGTTTTGACGTCCATTTGCTAGATTTCATAATCATAAAATGCGGCAATTGCTAACTTGATTCTGACAGACTTTAGCATCGCTATGGGTGATAAAGTCTCATTGTAGTCAACCCCTTGAACTTGTCTAAAACCTTTTGCAACAAGTCGAGCTTTGTAGACAGTTATATTACCATCAGTGTTCGTCTTCCTCTTGAAGATCCATTTATTCTCAATGGCTTGCTGATCATTGGGCAAGTCCACCAAAGTCCACACTTTGTTCTCATACATGGATCCTATCTCAGATTTCATGGCCTCAAGCCATTTGTCGGAATCTGGGCTCATCATAGCTTCTTCATAGTTCGCAGGTTCACCGTTGTCTAACAACATGACTTCTAGGACAGGATTACCGTACCACTCTGGTGTGGTACGTGTTCTAATTGACCTACGAGGTTCAGTAGTAACTTGATCTAAAGTTTCATGATCATCATTTACTTCCTCTCTGGTTGGTGAAGGCATCACGGGAACGACTTTCTCTGATGCGCTACTTTCAAATTCGACAGCAGGTAAAACTACCTCATCAAGTTCTACTTTCCTCCCACTCACTTCTTTCGAGAGAAACTCCTTCTCTAGAAATGACTGTAAGTGCATCTAGTGCCCCTTAGTGATTTTGGTGTATTGAAGACTTATAGGTTAAGGAACTAATGCGTTTGTGAGTGTACACATGTCTATAAGTCTATGAGGAGTTTGATATTTACAGAGAAAGTCGACCCCTAAAAATGAAGTTCTTCAACTGAAGACTTTGATATTCTAAAGACTTTCTGAAGACTTTGAAAGTGAAGAAATTGGTGTGACCTTGAAGACTTGGTATTCATTTGTGGAACATGAAGCGTGAAGACTTTTGTTTTCGTAGTTTCATTTTCTCTTTCTTGAGTCATAGGAAACACCGTACTGTTAAAGGGGGTCGAGGAAATACTAAGGAAAAATTTCCATGTGATGCTCAACTCAAAATCCTACACCTACCAATCCCTTCGAGTGAAGCCTTTGGAAATCTCATACAGTTCAGTCACTTTCTTCAGTGACAGAGACGAAGTTCTTCTGGTCGATGATGAATTTGTTCTGACTGAGGAGTTAGGAATTCGTCAGTGCGAATTACCTACACAGTGAGGAACATGATAGCCCTGAGGAATTTGAGAGTCAAATTTCCGACCGTTGCTGTGCTGCGCGCTAGCTGTCCCAAAATATCTTATCCACCTAACGGTCATATCATTGAAGGGCATTTATGTCTTATCATGTCGGGCTGCTCCTTAGGCTATAAATAGCCGCCCCCTACAACCACTAGCTAGTTGGCTGCTCCAAGAGAAACTGACACTTGTCATTTGAGAGCAACCCATCCTCCGAGGACTTTGAGCAAAAATCATCAAGTGAGGAAAACCCAAAACCAAACCCCTACAAACCCAAAGTGATTGAGCATCACTGAAGAAATTGATCCTGCATGGATCCGATGCTTGTTACCTTTGAAGACTGTGCTTCTTCCAGACGGTTAGGCGTCAAGGTCTAGAGCATCCAAGAGGAATTGTGGATCGCCGAGTGACCAAGTCTGTGAAGGTTTGGAAGTCGCATGAAGACTTACCACGAGTGATTGGACGAGGTCTGTGTGACCTTAGTTCAAGGAGAATACGGTGAGGACTGGGTGTCCTGAGCTGCGTGCTCAGCGACTGGGTGTCCGGGACTGTGTGTCCTCGAGTTTAAATACTCAGCCGCTCCAACCAGACGTACAACTGAGACAGCAGTTGGAACTGGTCTACCAAATCATTGTCTTCACCAACCTAACTGGTTCTATTTCCTCAACCTTTTCATTTCCTCATTACTGTGTTGAGTGTTTGTTCATATCTGTGTTTGAAGACTTTGACTGAAGACTTTCTCAATTTCCTCAGTTCAATTTCTTCAGTCTGTTTGTCTTCATCTTGTGTTATCCTGTGATTATGCTTTCTGTACTCTGTGCTAGTCTTCATTTCATCATGATGACCATACTTGTATTCTGTTATGCTTACTTCTGAGTACTTATTCCGCTGCTAATAGTTCTTCGCTAAGGAATTTCCTCACCGGCAAATTCCTCAGTGAAGAATTCATAAAAATCGCCTATTCACCCCCCTCTAGTCGACATAACGCACTTTCAATTGGTATCAGAGCTAGGTACTCCCTTGTTCTGTGTGATTTTGGTTTAGCCGCCTGGAGTTTTAGTTATGTCGACCACAGGTATGATCAAGGTCTCGGCTGGGTGTCCTACCTTTGATGGGATGGACTACCCCTACTGGAAAAACAAGATGCGAATGCATCTCGAGGCAATTGACAACGATCTCTGGTATGTTGTGGAAAATGGTGTTCCCTCTGTCTCACCCTCACTGAACGCTACCGATGTGAAGAGATTCAAGCAACTGGATTCTCAAGCGAAGAATATCATATGTGGCCATCTGAGTAAAGGACAGTATGGAAGAGTGAGTGCTTTGGAAACTGCTAAACTTATCTGGGATAGGCTGTCCAAAGTGAATGAAGGAGTCTCAACTCAGCGTGACTCTCGAGTTGATGTTCTTCGGAATCTCTTCAACCGCTTCAAAAGACTCGACAATGAAAATGTCCAACAAACCTTTGATCGCCTCACTGACATCTCAAATGAGCTTCAAGCCCTCGGTGCCACTGACATCACTGACCATGAGGTGGTGAAGAAACTGTTGAGATCACTTGATTCCTCATTTGATACTCTGGGTCTGATGATACAAGAAGGGCTGACTACAAGTCTCTTGATCCTGCCGATATCCTCGAAAGGCTAAATACTCACGAGTTCCAGCTTGCTGAAAAGAGAGATCTCTATGGTTCGAGCTATGGAAAACCACATGCCCTGAAGGCCAAGGTTGTGTCTGAGTCTGAATGTGAGGATTCTGGTAGTAGCCTTGGTGATCCTGAAGAATTGAGCCAGGAGCTAGCACTGCTCGTGAAGAAATTCCAGAAGTTCTCAAGACGTGGTCGCTTTGGAAAATCCTCAAGAAGCAGTGATTCCTCATCAAGTGACTATAAGAGAAGGCTGTGCCACAAATGCAAGAAACCTGGTCATTATATTCAAGATTGTCCTCAGTGGGAAAAAGAATTGAAGAAGAAGAAATACAAGGATTACAGTTCTGATGATGCGAAGAAGAAGAAGAAATCGTCAAAATCTTCGGCATCAAAATCCTCAAAGTCTTCATCTCACAAGAAGAGCAGCTCCAAGAAGGCTCGGGCATTCATTGGCAAGGAAATGGACTCTGAAGCTGAATCTGAGGAACATGAGGAAGAGGAGGCGTCTGAAGAATCCGAATCTGGTGTGGCGAGTCTGGCCTTCGCTACCACTTTCGTTAGCAAGTCCATCTTCAACACTGAAGAAACTGACCCCACCGACAAGCCTGATGAAGATAATGATGACTATGCTCCCACCTATTGCTTCATGGCAAAAGGTGCAAAGGTACTCAAATACACCTCCTCTGAATCTAGTGAAAATGAATCTGATGAGGATCTCAAGCCCAGCTACTCTAAACTTGCTAAGATTGCCGTAAAACAACAAAGGGCTTTTGAAAAGGTTCAAAACATGCTAGACAAAAGTTATGATATGTTAGGTGAAGAAATGGATCGCACTAAAGCCCTGACTGAAAATCTTCAGAGACTTCAGTCTAGGTTTGATAACCTTCAAAGTCATCATAACACTCTCTTATCCGATCATGAGAAACTTTCGTATGAATTTCTTCAAAGAAAGCAAGATCTTGAGAAGCTAAGAGTGAGTTATGAAGATCTTCAGAAGGAGCGCGATTCATTACTAGCTCAACAAATCAGCGCTTCTCAGGAAGAATTAGTTCCTCCATGCTTAAAGTGCATTGAACGTGAATCTGCTAATTCTTCACCTGAATGTTCAAATGCTTCAACTGTTACAAATTCTTCTCCTGCCTCTGCTATCACTAATTCCTCATCTGAGGACATTGCTAGTATCACTGACGATGCAGGGCTGAAGGAATTGTACATGACAGGCATGTACAAAAGCCTCAAAGGGCATCAGACTCTTTGTGATGTGCTTAAAAAGCAGATCCTCAACAGAAACCCTAGGAAAGAGGGTATCGCCTTTGAGAGGAAACTTAATGCTGATGGAACAAATTGGAAGCCTGAGCAGTACCCCAAAACCTCATGGGTTGCTGCAAAGGGACCTCCAGTTGATCCATCTAACTTATCTGGCTTTACATGTGAATCTCCTCATCCTTCTGATGAGTCATTTGACTCCAACTATAAACTGTTCAAAAATCAGAATGGTGAAGTATTTGCTAGATATGTTGGCACTAACTGCAGGAACGGGTCTCCTATGAAGAAAATCTGGGTTCCCAAGAAGTGCCTTGAAAGTCTTCAGGTGAATGTCCTCATGACACCACCAGTGAAGAACAGGAACCCCAGATCAAACTCTTCATATGGATCAAATTCCTCAAATGGATCAAAGTCCTCATATGATTATCATCGTGCTAACAACTCTGTTTCGCAGGGTAGAGCTAAGGGCTATGAATATGTGCATTATTCTTCAAACCATTATGTTCATAAGTCCTCGAAGAATTTCTCTGCTTATTCATATGCTTACCCTAACCCCTCTTATGTGAAACGAAATGGTTTGGCTTCTATGCCACCATTCTCGTATGGTGCTTGCAGAGTGATGAACTCTTTGCCACCCCTTCAGATGTGGGTAGTGAAGAAAAAGAACTAATCTCTTCTGCAGGGTCAGGTCTCCAGACGTGCCTTAACGTGTGAAGAATTTGCTGGGGACCTGACAAAATTGCCTGAAAGGACGCATGCGAATCATGATGAAATAAACTTTCACACGTCCTCCTACTGCTATATCTGTTTACTGCTTGATGAAACTCATCTGATGAACTTGATATCATATTCTTCATTGATGAAGCATATGAGATTGTAAGTTACACTAATTCATCTGCAGGATGATCAACCCAAAACCACTGAATGGGTCCTCGATAGTGGATGTACAAATCACATGACTGGTGACAAGAATCTTTTGATGGATGCTCCCTTATCACCGTCACATCTGAAGCATATCATCTTTGCTGACAAAGGCAAAAGTCAGGTATTGGGTCTTGGTAAGGTTGCGATCTCTAAGGATAAACACATGGACAAAGTCATGCTTGTTGAGTCCTTGGGATACAACCTCATGTCAGTCTCAATGCTTTGTGATCTTGATATGGTTGTTGTCTTTGGCAAGTATCGTTGTGTTGTGATTATGGAAGCTGACAATTCCAAAGTCTTCGAAGGCTTTAGGAGAGGAGATTTGTATATTGTTGATTTCTCTACAGGACCACAACCAGCCATGTGTCTACTTGCAAAAGCTTCAGAAGGCTGGCTATGGCATCGACGACTTGGTCACGCAGGCATGAGAAATTTGCACACGCTTGCGAAGAAGAAGCATGTCATTGGCATTGAGAATGTCAAATTCCTCAAGGATCACTTATGCGGAGCCTGTGAAGCTGGAAAAATGACCAAGGCCAAGCATCCAGCGAAGACTATCATGACCACTACTCGTCCATTCGAATTGCTTCACATGGACCTCTTCGGACCTAATCATTACTCAGCAGTCACTAATGATGCATCTCTATATGGTTTTGTCATTGTTGATGATTACTCTCGATATACATGGGTACACATTGTTACTTACAAACATGAAGTGCAGGAAGTCTTCAAACGTTTTTCCTCGAGGGCTTCAACCAACTTTGGTGTGAAGATCAAGCACATCAGAAGTGACAATGGAACTGAGTTCAAGAATTCCGGTCTTGATGACTATCTTGATGAACTTGGTATTACTCATGAGTTATCTGCTCCCTATACTCCTCAGCAAAATGGCGTCGTGGAGCGCAAGAACAGAACTCTTGTTGAGATGGCTCGCACTATGCTTGATGAATACAAAACGCCTCATCGTTTTTGGATTGATGCAATTGATACTGCGTGCCACATCATCAACAGAGTATATCTTCACAAATTCTTCAAGAAGACGGCCTATGAACTCCTCACTGACAAGAAACCCAATGTGAGTTATTTCAAAGTCTTTGGTGCTAAATGTTGGATTAGAGATCCTCACCATAATTCTAAATTTGCACCGAAAGCACATGAAGGTTTTATGCTTGGTTACGGAAAGGTCTCGCACACCTACAGAGTCTTCAACATTGTTCTTCACAAGATTGTTGACACTGTAGATGTGCGGTTCGATGAAACTAATGGCTCACAAAGAGAGCACCTACCTTCTGTGTTAGATGAACCAGCACCTGAGGATTCTATCAAGTTCAAGGAAACTGAGGATGTCATTCCTACTGAAGAATTTGCTGAAGAATTCATTCCAGTTCATGAAGAACATCAAGCTGATACACCTGAAGAAAATGCTGAGGAAAATGGTGCTGAAGAAAATGCTGATCAAACTCCTCAGCGACAACCAGCTCATCCTCGCGTTGCAAAAGAAGTGCAAGTGGAGAAGATCATCGATGACATTAGAGCACCAGGTCCTCTCACACGCTCAAAAGCTTCACATTTATCTAACTTTTGTGGGCACTATGCTTTTGTCTCTATCACAGAGCCCACTAAGGTAGATGAAGCATTTTTGGAGCCGGAGTGGATTCAGGCTATGCAAGAAGAATTACATCAGTTCGAGCTCAACAATGTCTGGGAACTAGTCAAACATCCAGATCCTCGCAAGCATAATATCATTGGCACAAAGTGGATCTACCGCAACAAGCAAGATGAAAATGGCCTTGTGGTGAGGAATAAGGCACGACTGGTAGCTCAAGGCTACACACAGGTTGAAGGAATTGATTTTGGTGAAACTTTTGCAGCTGTTGCTAGACTTGAGGCTATTCGCATATTACTTGCTTATGCTAACCATCATGATATCATCTTATATCAAATGGATGTGAAAAGTGCATTCCTCAATGGTAAGCTTGAGGAAGAAGTATATGTTGCTCAACCCCCAGGTTTTGAAGATCCAAAGAATCCTAACAAAGTCTTCAGACTTAATAAGGCCCTCTATGGCCTCAAGCAAGCCCCTCGGGCGTGGTATGATACATTGAAGGAATTCTTCGTGAAGAATGGCTTCACACCCAGTTCACTCGACCCTACTCTCTTTACTAAATCTTATGATGGTGAACTGTTTGTGTGCCAAATATATGTTGATGATATTATCTTTGGCTGTACTGACCAACGTTATAGTGATGAATTTGCCTATATGATGAGTGAAGAATATCAAATGTCTATGATGGGAGAGTTGAAGTTCTTCTTAGGTCTTCAAATTCGTCAACAGCGCAATGGCATATTCATATCTTAGGAGAAATACCTCAAAGATGTACTGAGGGAATTCGGCATGCAAGATTGCAAAGGCGTCAAAATTCCTATGCCCACAAATGGCCATCTATGCACTGATGAAAATGGTATTGACTTCGATCACAAGGTATACCGCTCCATGATTGGTTCTTTATTGTACTTATGTGCATCTAGGCCAGATATAATGCTTAGTGTTTGCATGTGTGCCCGATTTCAAGCTGCACCGAAGGAATCACACCATAAGGCTGTGAAGCATATTCTTTCATATCTAGCTCACACACCAACACTAGGATTATGGTACCCCAAGGGCTCTACTTTTGATCTCATTGGATATTCTGACTCTGACTATGCTGGTGATCGTGTGGACCGCAAGTCAACTTCTGGCACTTGTCATTTCCTCGGACGATCTTTGGTCTGTTGGTCCTCGAAGAAACAGAACTGCGTATCACTGTCCACTATGGAAGCTGAATACATTGCAGCTGGCTCTTGCTGTGCTCAACTGCTTTGGATGAAGCAAACACTCAAGGACTATGGCGTCAACATGAAGAATGTGCCTCTCCTCTGCGACAATGAAAGTGCCATCAAGATTGCTCACAACCCAGTTCAGCACTCGAAGACAAAGCACATTCAGATTCGTCACCATTTTCTTCGTGATCATGTGTTGAAGGGCGACATCTCCATCGAGCACGTGAAGACTGAAGAACAGCTAGCTGATATCTTCACTAAGCCCTTGGATGAGAAGAGATTTAGCAAGTTGCGGTATGAGCTAAATATCTTAGAATCTTCGAATGTTCTTTGAAAAGGACACACATCCTAACACTTATGCAAAATTGATGACTTAGATGTGCAACACATGAAGAAACGGTTTTCTTCAATCAATGAAGAATAACACTCTAAGTGTGAAGAAATTAAAGAAGAATTTGATTCTCAGAACCCTACGACAATTGTACGCGGTGTCTGAAATCATCATTCTTATATGGTGGGTCACGCCACCACAAAAAGTTGAAAATCTTCAATTTGAGTTTTTCCTCAGTTTTGAAATTCTTCAGTTTTTCAAATTCTTCAACTTTTCAAAATCTTCACTGTTTCCTTCGTTTTTCTTCATTGGCTATATATATATATATATGAGTTTATGTCCTCTACAGCATTCACTTATAGCTATTTCTTCAAGTTGTTTTTTTTTTCTGCTAAGTGAATGTGATCGGACCCTTCCCCCTCTATGCTATACTCAACCCAATCTATTCACAAATTCTTCATATGCGTTCTATTTGAAACTCGTTCAAAATCTTCACTGTGTCCTTATGAGCTGAAGAAATTGCGAACGAAACTTTAAAACATATCTTATCCAAACTTTCGGTTTTGCCGCTCAAACCGTTCCGCATCCCATGATGCATTATTTTACTCACCCACGATCGTACACGATCTCCACTACACAGTACGTGGGTGACACATGTCGTGAGAAGGAGAATGGTCAGGGGCACGTTCGTCCTAAATCTTCGGGCGAACAGTTTTTCACTGCCTCTATAAATACCCCTCTCTCCATCCTCACTTCTTTTACTCCGCTCGACCTCTCTCTCCCACTCGAGCTCCTCAAACCCTAGCGCCGCCACTACTCCATCGTCGCCGGTGAGGAAGAGCTTCGCTGCCTCGACCTCGTCGCCATCGTACTCACGCCGACCGCGGAAATCTTCACTCCGCTGCCATCGTAGTTGTCTTCCTATGCCAAGTTAGGGCGTGGGAGATCTAACCTGACGAGCTTCACATCTATTCTTCTCAGTTCGTCGTGTTCTTCACTTCGGGTAATTAAAAGTTACTTTTATTACTTACTTTGATTCTCAAACTTTCCTGAAAATCTTCAAAGGTGTTTATTCTTCAAATCTTCACACATATGAACACCTCACATCATATGATCTTGAACTGTTTCTCTAAGCAATCAGTTTCTTCAAGATTCCCTAATTGTGTGGATCTTTGATCTGTACAACTCTGGAACCTAAGACAAGAACGCTTAGTGAAATTCCTCAAGGTTCATCTGGTCAAATTCCTCAAAACTTGTTCTTTTCGAAAAACCTCCTCAGAACGCATATGACCTCTCCGAATTCCTCCCACCTGTACTCTGTTCACAGGTACTCATGTCTGCTGCTGAATCACTAGGTTCTCATCAACTTAACTCATTTGCAGCGTTCCTCGAAGAAAAACTGCATACTTCTTCAGAGAACTCGATTGTTCAAATTCCTCAACTGAAGAATATGGCAGACGGTAAGAAGCCGCAGAAAGGAGGAAAGAAACCTGAGGTTATGACTGCGTTTGAAATCCCTGAGGAAATTTATGCTGACTATTGCACACCTGATGAATCAAAATTTGGCAAAGAGAATAAAAATCAGCGCAAGGTGCGCATTCAGAGGATTGAACGGAGATGGGCAAAGGAATGGAGGGAATACAGATATGTGACTCCAAAGTACATGAGGAAATTCGCCCTCAATCCTCCATGCCCAAGAGCTCCATTGGCACCTGGCCAAGTAGCTGACCCCACAAGCATCAAACGTGGTGAGGACTTTCCTGAAGAATGGGCTAAGCGCCAAGCTAAATTGGCAAGACAAGCCAAGGAGGTAGTGAAGAAATTCAATGAGGATTCTGCCACTGCTACTGCTACTGAGGCCTCGGTCAAACCGAGGAAATCCATGCCAAAGAAGCCTGCTCGTAAGCCAAGTGCTTCACCAACAGTGCCCTCACGGCAAATTCCTCACACTGCTACAACTCCACCAAAGTCCTCAACAGCTCCTTCAAAGTCCTCAGCTCCTGTGCATCTGGATACATGTCAAAGGACTGCTGGTTTCTCGATTGCCTCTGGTGTTTCAGCAAGTTCCTCAGCTGCACAAATTTCCTCATCAGGCCCCATACTGTTGAAGACCAAAGCAATAGCTGGACGAGGTCCTCGGCCAAGTCCAAAAAAGAAACAAGTCGCATTCCATGTACCTTCTGATGATGAAGCTTCTGATGATGAACTTGCAGAAATCATCAGAGACAGACAGGTGAAGGCCGCTAGAGCCAAAGGCACATCTGTGCCACTGCTTTTGGATCCAAGAAAAATCCTTGATTAAATTGATCTCTGGCACAAGGATCCTAACACCCCTATGCCTGATTTTCATCTGACCCCTGGACAAAGTCATATGTTGACCCATTTCATCACTGAAGAGAAATGGAACTTTGAAAAGGCAAGAGAGATCAGGAAAGCTCAATACAGAAAGGAGAAGCTCCTGAAGAAAAACGTTGTCAGAATGACACCTGAGGAACTTCTCCAGGCTCAGTCTGAAATTCAAGCCCTCAGCAAAGACTTTGATGCCTACTATGCTGATTGGCAAGGAGCTAAAGTAAGGTTCATCAATCTGACAAAGAAATTCACAAATGTTGCAGCCCCATCGCAACAAGAAAATCTTCAGGCTGCAGACTCTGCTCAGCCTGCTAAAGAACATGCCAGCACCACTAATGACTTTCAGCCTGCTGAAGAAAATGCTCGTTCCAGGGCTGGTGAAGAAATTCCAGCCGCTGAAGAAATTGCCAGGGCATCCACTAGTGGTGCGCATGAAGAAACTGAAGAGATCGGAGCAACTGCATCAGTTGCACCTGAAGAAAATGAACCAGATTCCTCAGCTCCTCCCGCACCCACACCAACTCCAATTCTTCCATCTGCTTCTGATGTGAAGAAGACCAAGGCTGCAGAGCGAGCTACAGTGAAGAAAAGGAAGGCATCAGCTGCGTCAAACTCTTCGGCTACGAAGAAAATGAAGCCAATGACCAGCTCACTCGAAAATCCAATTGATGCTGTTCCGATTTCCTCCATGCCATCAAAGGACCTTGTTCCTCTTGGAGAAGACTATGAGATCCCAAGCGGATCTGATGAAGAAAATCATTCTGCTTCTTCGTCAGAGCAGATTGATGAAGAAATTGAAGTGGAAGCAATCCCTTCAACCCCAATCATTTCCTCGCCTATGCCTCAGTTCACAGTTGAAGAGGCCGGTGTTGAGGAACTTGAAGAAGATGTGGATATTGGAAGCACAACGCCAGTGATGAACGATGACTTTTGGGAAAGTCAGCATCCAAATTCTCCACTCTTCACCCCAATCCAACAGATACCTCAGTCCCCTGCTCCAACTATTCAAATGGGATCTGAAGAAACTCATCCCACTTCATCTGTCCATGAAGAAATTCCAGCCACTAGTGCTGATGAACCTGCTGCTGCTGATCCTCAGACTGCACCTATTGAGGAACAAGAAATTCCTCAGCCTGAAGAACCTGAGCTCGCGATTCCTGAGGTGGTGATGCAACTCACTGACACCCCTCTGCCAAAGCCAAAGAATCCGTTCTCAAGCAAACAGAAGTTCAAGGCTGAAGATTTCTTTGCCGAGCGTGTATTCTTCACTGATTATAATCCATATGATTCTGCTCGCATAAGGAAGAGGCGTTTCTGGACTGCCAGTCAAGCCAATTTCTATTCCTTAGTGCTCTTCAACAAAGACAAAGTCTTCGATCATGCACATATTCCTCATGTGGACATGGAGTCTCTGCTCGGCTTTGAGCCAGTCCTCAGTGTTCTTCACGACGCAGGACTTATGAATTTCTACATTGATATCTGTGACTAGAATGAAGAACTCATTCTTCAATTCTATGCAACTCTGCACATCACCGGAGACGCTGAAGACGTGAACTCATGGGTATTAGACTGGATGTCTGAAAATACTCACTACAAGGCACCAGCAACTAAATTGCTTCGTGCTCTACCACTCAGTCCTCCACTTGATGATGCTTGTTGTATCTACAACAAACCAGAACTTTCAAATCACTATATGCAAGTGCTGATGAAGCCTTTGAAGCCAAGGCAGGCCCCACGCACCAAATTCCTCGTCAAGGAATTACTCTATGTGCCTCGGACTGTCTATCGAATTCTGACGAAGACAATGAGTCCCATCAAAGGCCACGACTCAAATGATGAAGAAGTCGTTGGCATCATGAAGAATATGCTTTTCAACATCATTCATGGCGTTCCCGTCAACTTCCATGATTTCTTCATGATGACTCTAGCAAATATTGCTATGTCACCATTCGAGCTGAAGCCCTATGCTCCTTGGATTATGAGATTCATGAGGGCAAGATCTTCACTGAATTACAAAGCTGACACTCTGAACCACGGTAGCTACTTGCCTCCCATTGAAGTCCTCAAACGGATAGTTTCATCAGCTGATGATAAAGGCAAGGCCGCTGCTGTGATCGATGAAGGCATTCGTCCATTGGATGGTCAATTTCGCAAGGCTGCATATTACTCTACCAATGACGATTCTGCCACACATGACTCTGCCGCAAATACCTCAGCCAGGCAAAATCCTCAAGCCACAGCACCCAGGGTGATGACTGACCGTGAGTTACTCCTCAGTCTTCATCAGAAGGTTGATCGCAATCACAAATGGGTAAAGGTCAGTTTGGTGCACTTCTTCACAATATGACCTCAACACACAATGCAGTGAAGAAGAACCAATACTACCTTCATGAAACCTTCAACCGCACCTGGGCTGTCCTCACTCATGTCTATAGCGCTGAAGAACTGAAGACTATGGGTCTCAAAGAAGAATTTGACTGGTCTGCACCTCCTCCGAAGAAATTCAAGAGGGTCAAAATTCCTCCACTGGTGGCCAGCTCTTATTCTTCATCGCGTGACACTGATGAGTATGAAGATTTGGACGACACTGCGGTAGGCCCTGCTACAACAAACAACCCCGACAACACTGGCGCTCCTCCATCGACTTGAAATTCTTCAGGAGCGTTAGTCCTCAGTTTCAATCCCTTTGGTCATTTGATGACAAAGGGGGAGAAATCTGAGTTAGTCTTCAAGCGGGTCTATATCATGGGCATTTTTTTAAGTTACAACTCTCGTTCTTCTGAAACTTTTATTTGGATCGAGTTGTAATCTTAAACCCGATGGTGCGCTGATACTTTTGTTGCATTATGCTTTGCATGCTTATTCCTTGTTAATGACATTAAACGCATGCTGAATCTCATCAGGCACCATATTCCATCATGCATTTCAAATTATTCATATTATATATCAAATGCGTGTATGAATTACAAGATATAGGGGGAGATCTCCATGATTCAACTCTTCAAATGTGCATTGCCTCAAAAGCAAATTCCTCACTATGCACATCTTCAGGGGGAGTTCTTCTATATCTTGTAATCAAATTCCTCAATATTAGTGTATACACTTCATATGTTTATCCCCGTTGAAAACTTAACCTATGTTGTCATCAATCACCAAAAAGGGGGAGATTGTAAGTGCATCTAGTGCCCCTTAGTGATTTTGGTGTATTGAAGACTTATAGGTTAAGGGACTAATGCGTTTGTGAGTGTACACAGGTCTATAAGTCTATGAGGAGTTTGATATTTACAGAGAAAGTCGACCCCTAAAAATGAAGTTCTTCAACTGAAGACTTTGATATTCTGAAGACTTTCTGAAGACTTTGAAAGTGAAGAAATTGGTGTGACCTTGAAGACTTGGTATTCATTTGTGGAACATGAAGCGTGAAGACTTTTGTTTTCGTAGTTTCATTTTCTCTTTCTTGAGTCATAGGAAACACCATACTGTTAAAGGGGGTCGAGGAAATACTAAGGAAAAATTTCCATGTGATGCTCAACTCAAAATCCTACACCTACCAATCCCTTCGAGTGAAGCCTTTGGAAATCTCATACAATTCAGTCACTTTCTTCAGTGACAGAGACGAAGTTCTTCTGGTCGCTGATGAATTTGTTCTGACTGAGGAGTTAGGAATTCGTCAGTGCGAATTACCTACACAGTGAGGAACATGATAGCCCTGAGGAATTTGAGAGTCAAATTTCCGACCGTTGCTGTGTTGCGCGCCAGCTGTCCCAAAATATCTTATCCACCTAACGGTCATATCATTGAAGGGCATTTATGTCTTATCATGTCGGGCTGCTCCCTAGGCTATAAATAGCCGCCCCCTACAACCACTAGCTGGTTGGCTGCTCCGAGAGAAACTGACACTTGTCATTTGAGAGCAACCCATCCTCCGAGGACTTTGAGCGAAAATCATCAAGTGAGGAAAACCCAAAGCCAAACCCCTACAAACCCAAAGTGATTGAGCATCACTGAAGAAATTGATCCTGCATGGATCCGACGCTTGTTACCTTTGAAGACTGTGCTTCTTCCAGATGGTTAGGCGTCAAGGTCTAGAGCATCCAAGAGGAATTGTGGATCGCCGAGTGACCAAGTCTGTGAAGGTTTGGAAGTCGCCTGAAGACTTACCACGAGTGATTGGACGAGGTCTGTGTGACCTTAGTTCAAGGAGAATACGGTGAGGATTGGGTGTCCTGAGCTGTGTGCTCAGCGACTGGGTGTCCGGGACTGTGTGTCCTCGAGTTTAAATACTCAGCCGCTCCAACCAGACGTACAACTGAGACAACAGTTGGAACTGGTCTACCAAATCATTGTCTTCACCAACCTAACTGGTTCTATTTCCTCAACCTTTTCATTTCCTCATTACTGTGTTGAGTGTTTGTTCATATCTATGTTTGAAGACTTTGACTGAAGACTTTCTCAATTTCCTTAGTTCAATTTCTTCAGTCTGTTTGTCTTCATCTCGTGTTATCCTGTGATTACGCTTTCTGTACTCTGTGCTAGTCTTCATTTCATCATGATGACCATGCTTGTATTCTGTTATGCTTACTTCTGAGTACTTATTCCGCTGCTAATAGTTCTTCGCTAAGGAATTTCCTCACCGGCAAATTCCTCAGTGAAGAATTCATAAAAATCGCCTATTCACCCCCCCTCTAGTCGACATAACGCACTTTCAATGACCCATTCTTAGCAACAAATATCTTGCCTTCGGATTTGTGGTAGAAGGTATACCCAGTAGTTTCTTTAGGGTATCCTATGAAGACGCACTTCTCCGCTTTGGGTTCGAGCTTATCAGGCTGAAGCCTTTTGACATAAGCGTCACATCCCCAAACTTTAAGAAATGAGAACTTAGATTTCTTGCCAAACCATAGTTCATATGGTGTCATCTCAATGGATTTAGACGGTGCTCAATTTAAAGTGAATGCGACTATCTCTAATGCATAACCCCAAAATGATAGCGGCAAATCGGTAAGAGAAATCATAGAACACACCATATCCAATAAAATACAGTTACGACGTTCGGACACACTATTACGCTGTGGTGTTCCAGGTGGCGTGAGTTGTGAAACAATTCCACATTGTCTTTAATGAAGGCCAAACTCGTAACTCAAATATTCACCTCCGCAATGTAACATCCCAAATTTTCAATTTGGAATGTTATGCATAGGTCATCATATGCATATCATATTTTATTGCATTTTGGTTGTGTTGGAAATATGCCCTAGAGGCAATAATAAAATGGTTATTATTGTATTTCCTTGTTCATGATAATTGTCTATTGTTCATGCTATAATTGTATTAACTGGAAACCATAATACATGTGTGAATACATAGACCACAACATGTCCCTAGTGAGCCTCTAGTTGACTAGCTCGTTGATCAATAGATGGTTATGGTTTCCTGACCATGGACATTGGATGTCATTGATAATGGGATCACATCATTAGGAGAATGATGTGATGGACAAGACATAGTCCTAAGCATAGCACAAGATCATGTAGTTCGTTTGCTAAAGCTTTTCTAATGTCAGGTATCATTTCCTTAGACGATGAGATTGTGCAACTCCCGGATACCATAGGAATGCTTTGGGTGTACCAAACGTCACAACGTAACTAAGTGGCTATAAAGGTGCACTACAGGTATCTCCGAAAGTGTCTGCTGGGTTGGCAGAAATCGAGACTAGGATTTGTCACTCCGTATGACGGAGAGGTATATCTGGGCCCACTCGGTAATGCATCATCATAATGAGCTCAATGTGACTAAGTAGTTAGTCATGGGATCATGCATTACGGAACGAGTAAAGTGACTTGCTGGTAATGAGATTGAACGAGGTATTGGGATACCGACGATCGAATCTCGGGCAAGTAACATACCGATTGACAAAGGGAATTGTATACGGGATTGATTGAATCCTCGACATCGTGGTTCATCTGATGAGATCATCGTGGAACATGTGGGAGCCAACATGGGTATCCAGATCCCACTGTTTGTTATTGGCCAGAGAACATCTCGGTCATGTCTGCATGGTTCCCGAACCCGTAGGGTCTACACACTTAAGGTTTGGTGACACTAGAGTTGTTATGGGAAATAGTATGTGGTCACCGAAGGTAGTTCGGAGTCCCGGATGTGATCCCGGACGTCACGAGGAGTTTCGGAATGGTCCGTCAGTGAAGATCGATATATTGGATGAAGGGTATTGGAGTCCGGAAGTGTTCGGGGGTACCAGGCTATGGCCAGCATGACAGAAAGGTGTTTCGGGAGCCCTGACAAGTGTTGGAGGGCCTCATGGGCCAAAGGGGAAGAGGGAAACCAGCCCACTAAGGGGTGGTGCACCCCCCACACCCTTTCCCACGTTATTTGGGGAGGTGGGCGCCTCCACCTGGCTTGGGAGGCAATCCTCCACCTGCTTGGCTTGGGGGGCAAGTCTCCCTAGGATTTTCTCTAGGGAGATCCAATCTGCTTGGACGATGCCCCCTGGGGGAAACCCGAGGGTGCCTCCACCTCTCCCCTTGCCCCTATATATAGTGGAGGGGTGGGAGGGTAGCCGCACCTCTTCCCTGGCGTAGCCCTCTCACTCCTCCAACACCTCCTCCTCCTCTGTAGTGCTTGGCGAAGCCCTGCTGGAGAACCACAAGCTCCACCACCACCACGCCGTCGTGCTGTCGGAGTTCTCCCTCAACTTCTCCTCTCCCTTTCTGGATCAAGAAGGAGGAGACGTCCCCGGGCTGTACGTGTGTTGAACGCGGAGGCGCCGTCCGTTCGGCGCTAGATCGGATCTTCCGCGATTTGAATCGCCGCGAGTACGACTCCATCAACCGCGTTCTTGTAACAATTCCGCTTAGCGATCTTCAAGGGTATGAAGATGCTCATCCTCTCCCTTCTTGTTGCTAGAATCTCCATAGATTGATCTCGGTGATGCGTACAATTTTTTTGAACTTGTGCTACGTTCCCCAATAGTGGCATCATGAGCTAGGTCTATTGCGTAGATTCTATGCACGAGTAGAACAAAAGTTGTTGTGGGCGTTGATTTTGTTCAATATGCTTACCGTTACTAGTCCTATCTTGTTTCGACGGTATTGTGGGATGAAGCGGCCCAGACCGACCTTACACGTACACTTACGTGAGACAGGTTCCACCGACTGACATGCTCTTGTTGCATAAGGTGGCTAGAGGGTGCCAGTCTCTCCCACTTTAGTCGGATCGGATTTGATGAATAGGGTCCTTATGAAGGGTAAATAGCAATTGGCATATCACCATTGTGGCTTTTGTGTAGGTAAGAAACGTTCTTGCTAGAAACCCATAGCAGCCACGTAAAACATGCAACAACAATTAGAGGACGTCTAACTTGTTTTTGCAGGGAATGCTATGTGATGTGATATGGCCAAAAGGATGTGATGAATGAAAGATGTGATGCATGAGATTGATCATGTTCTTGTAATAGGAATCACGACTTGCATGTCGATGAGTATGACAACCGGCAGGAGCCATAGGAGTTGTCTTAATTTATTATATGACCTGCGTGTCATTGAAAACGCCATGTAATTACTTTACTTTATTGCTAACCGTTAGCCATAGTAGTAGAAGTAATAGTTGGCAAGACAACTTCATGAAGACACGATGATGGAGATCATGGTGTCATGCCGGTGACGAAGGTGATCATGCTGCGCCTTAAAGGTGGAGATCAAAGGCGCAAGATGATATTGGCCATATCATGTCACTTTATGATTTACATGTGATGTTTGTCATGTTCACATCTTATTTTCTTAGAACGACGGTAGCATAAATAAGATGATCCCTCCTAAAATTTCAAGAAAGTGTTCCCCCTAACTGTGCACCGTCACGAAAGTTCATTGTTTCGAAGCACCATGTGATGATCGGGTGTGATAGATTCTAACGTTCACATACAACGGGTGTAAGCCAGATTTACAGATGCAAAACACTTAGGTTGACTTGACGAGCCTAGCATGTACAGACATGGCCTCGGAACACAAGATACCGAAAGGTCGAACATGAGTTGTATAGTAGATACGATCAACATGAAGATGTTCACCGATGATGACTAGTCCGTCTCACATGATGATCGGACACGGCCTAGTTGACTCGGATCATGTATCACTTAGATGACTAGAGGGATGTCTATCTGAGTGGGAGTTCATTAGATGAACTTAATTATCATGAACATAGTCAAAAGGCCTTTGCAAATTATATTGTAGCTTGCGCTTTAGTTCTACTGTTTTAGATATGTTCCTAGAGAAAATTTAGTTGAAAGTTGATAGTAGCAATTATGCGGACTGGGTCCGTAAACTGAAGATTGTCCTCATTGCTGCGCAGAAGGCTTATGTCCTTAATGCACCGCTCGGTGTGTTGAACCTCGAACGTCGTTTGTGGATGTTGCGAACATCTGACATACACGTTTTGATGACTACATGATAGTTCAGTAGTGTTAAACTGTTTAGAATTGAGGCACCGAAGACGATTTTGAAACGTCGCGGAACATATGAGATGTTCCGAGGGATGAAATTGGGATTTCAGGCTCGTGCCCATGTCAAGAGGTATAAGACCTCCGACGAGTTTCTTAGCCTACAAACTCAGGGATAAAATCTCAATCGTTGAGCTTGTACTCAGATTGTCTGGGTACAACAATCACTTGAATCGAGTGGGAATTAATCTTCCAGATGAGATAGTGATGTTTCTCCAAAGTCATTGCCACCAAGCTACTAGAGCTTCGTGATGAATTATAACATATCAGGGATAGATATGATGATCCTTGAATTATTCACGATGTTTGACACCACGAAAGTAGAAATCAAGAAGGAGCATCAATTGTTGATGGTTAGTGAAACCACTAGTTTCAAGAAGGGCAAGGGCAAGAAGGGATACTTCATGAAATGGCAAATCAGTTGCTGCTCTAGTGAAGAAACCCAAGGTTGAACCCTAACCCGAGACTAAGTGCTTCTGTAATAAGGGGAACGGTCGCTGGAGCAGAATTACCCTAGATACTTGGTAGATAAGAAGGCAGGCAAGGTCGACAGAAGTATATTAGATATACATATTATTAATGTGTACTTTACTAGTACTCCTAGTAGCACCATGGTAATAGATACCGGTTCGGTCGCTAAGTGTTAGTAACTCGAAATAAAAGGCTACGGAATAAACAGAGACTAGCTAAAGGCGAGGTGACGATATGTGTTGGAAGTATTTCCAAGGTTGATGTGATCAAACATCGCACACTCCCTCTACCATCGGGATCGATGTTAAACCTAAATAATTGTTATTTGGTGTTTGCGTTGAGCATAGACATGATTGGATTATGTCTATCGCAATACGGTTATTCATTTAAGGAGAATAATGGTTACTCTGTTTATTTGAATAATACCTTCAATGGTCTTGCACCTAAAATGAATGGTTTATTGAACTCGATCGTAGTGATACACATGTTCATGCCAAAAGATATAAGATAGTAACGATAGTACCACCTGCTTGTGGCACTGCCATTTGAGTCATATTGGTATAAAACGCATGAAGAAGCTCCATGTTGATGGATCTTTGGACTCACTCGTTTTTTTGAAAAGTTTGAGACATGCGAACCATGTCTATTGGTATGTACGCATGAAGAAACTCCATGCAGATGGATCGTTTGGACTCACTTGATTTTGAATCACTTGAGACATGCAAATCATACCACATGGGCAAGATGACTGAAAAGCCTCGTTTTCAGTAAGATGGAACAAGAAATCAACTTGTTGGAAGTAATACATTTTGATGTGTGCAGTCCAATGAGTGCTGAGGCACGTAGTGGATATCGTTATGTTCTTACTTCATAGATGATTTGAGTAGATGCTGAGTATATTTACTTGATGAAACACAAGTCTGAATTATTGAAAGGTTCAAGTAATTGCAGAGTGAAGTTGAAGATCGTCGTGACAAGAGGATAAAATGTCTATGATATGATCATAGAGATGAATATCTGAGTTGCGAGTTTGGTACACAATTAAGACATTGTGGAAATTGTTTCACAACTAATACCGCCTGGAACACCATAGTGTGATGGTGTGTCCGAACATCATAGGTGCACCCTATTGGATATGGGGCATACCATGATGTCTGTTATCGAATTACCACTATTGTTTATGGGTTAGGCTGTCACATCCCTAGCTTCTGGAAATGCACTAGGCTAGACCTCATGTGAGCATCATGTTTAAATTCAAATAAAATTGAATTGAGGAATATTGGAAGCCTCAAAACCCTAAATAAAAGAGGGGCAAAAACCCTAGAAATCTCATTCATTGCTCCAAAAGGCTCTTCTTAAATGTTTGATAATTTTTGGTAAGGGTTCTGGTCCCAACCAAAATATTGAACATTTTAAGGATTTATTTTTGGGACTTTGGATTTAATTCATTAGCTATTTGAATTTGAATTATATTCATATAATTAGAATATAATTTCAAATACCCCCTGAAATATTTTATAAGCTTTTGGAAAAGTCCATCTAGCAATATAAAATATTCAGAGGAGCTTTGGCATTGTTTGAATTATTATTTTTAATTCAAAACAGTGGCAAAAGAATTAAATAAAACAAAAACAGAAGAAAAATATAAAACAGAATAGAAATAAGAGAGAGAGAGAAGGAAGTACCTGG